>NW_022334374.1:609982-634922 GCF_002776525.5 Piliocolobus tephrosceles | reverse complement strand
AAGGAGAACTACAAACCACTGCTCAGTGAAATCAAAGAGGACACAAAGAAATGGAAGAACATACCATGCTCATGGATAGGAAGAATCAATATCGTGAAAATGGCTATACTGCCCAAGGTTATTCATAGATTCAATGCCATCCCCATCAAGCTACCAATGAGTTTCTTCACCGAATTGGAAAAAACGGCTTTAAAGTTCATATGGAAACAAAAAAGAGCCCGCATTGCCAAGACAATCCTAAGTCAAAAGGACAAAGCCGGAGGCATCACGCTACCTGACTTCAAACTATACTACAAGGCTACAGTAACCAAAACAGCATGGTACTGGTAACAAAACAGAGATATAGACCAATGGAACAGAACGGAGCCTTCAGAAATAATGCCACACATCTACAACCATCTGATATTTGACAAACCTGACAAAAACAAGAAATGGGGAAAGGATTCCCTATTTAATAAATGGTGCTGGGAAAATTGGCTAGCCATAAGTAGAAAGCTGAAACTGGATCCTTTCCTTACTCCTTATACGAAGCTTCTCTTTTCATTGAGCTGTGTCATAACATTGTTTTTGTTTAGTCTGCAAAGGGATATTCTGGAGGGCTTTGAAGCTTCCGGTGAAAAAGGAAACATCATCAGATAGAGACTGGAGAGAAGCTTTCTGAGGAGCTGCTTTGCGTCGTATGCATTCCACTCACAGAAATATACTTTTCTTCTCCTAGAGGATTCCGGAATCCCTCTTGCAGAAAAAGCTACCAAGAGATATTTGGGAGTATAGTGACGACTATGGAGAAAAAGAAAATATCCTCAGACAAAAACTGGAAAGAAGATTTCTGTGAACATGCTTTGTGTCAGATGTATTCATTCGTCTTTCTCACATAAAACTTTAATTATATTACACATCTTGGAAACTCCATCATGCACAGATCCGTGAAGGGACATTCAGGAACACATTCAGGCATCTGGTGAAAGAGAAGATATCTTCAGGTAAAAACTGGATAGAAACTTTCTGAGAAACAACTTTGTGATATGTGCATTCCATTCTGGGTGTTATATCTCTTTTCTCACAAGGCAGTGTTTGAAAACTCTTCCTGTGAAACTGAAAAAGAGATATTTTGGAACACATTGGCTACTATGGCGAGTAGTGAACTATACTTAAATAAAATCGAGGAAGAAGCATTCCAAGAATCTGCTCTCTGATATGTGCATTCAATTCACAGAATTAATGCTTACTGTATGTTGCCCAGTTTCGAAACACTGTCTTTGAAGAATCTGTGAAGGGATATTTAGTGACACCCGGAGGCTTGTGGTGAGCGAGGAAACGTCTTCCGATGAAATCTACCGAGAAAAGTTCTGAGCAACTGCTTTGCAATGTGTGTATTCGTCTCCTAGAGTTAAACCATTCTTTGAATTGAGCAGCTTGAAATCACTGTTTTTGTGGCATCTGAGGAGGGACATTTGGGAGCGATCCTTAAAATATGGAGAAAGAAATACCCTCAGGTAAAATCCAGAAGGAAGCTTTCTGTGAAACTGCTCTATGTCGTCTTAATTCCTCTCACTCAGTTAAGCCTCTCTTTTCATTGGGCAGTTTTCTAACCCTGTGTATGTTTAGCGTGTGATGGGATACTCAGGAGCACTTTGAGGCATATGGTGAAAATGGAAATATGATCAGACCGAAACTGGAGAGAAGGTTTCCGAGGAAATGTTTGTGATGTGTGCATTCCAGTCACAGTGTTATACCTCTCTCCTCATACAGCGTTGGGGAAACCCTTTTTTAGAAACAGGTACCAAGTGACATTTAGGAGCATGTTGATGCTGTTGGTTAAAAGGGAAATAGCCTCAGACAAAAACTGCACTGAAGGTTTCTAGAAAACCCCTCTGTGATATGTGTAGTCATCTCACATAGATAAGGCTTTGTTAACATTACGCAGCTGGGAAACTCTCATGGACGGATCCACGAAGGGACCTTTGGGAGCACATTCTGGACTAGGGTGAAAAACGAAATATCTTCTGATAACAACTGGCGAGAAGCTTTTGTGAATCTGCTTATTTCCATGTTTATTCATCTCACACAGATGAAGCTTTCTTTACATTACATAGCTTGGAAGCTCCCTCGTGGATGGATCCGTGAAGGGAAATTTGGGATGACCTTCGGACCTATGGTGAAAAAGAAAAGACAGTCAGATAAAAACTGGAAGGAAGCATTCTGAGACACTGCTTGGTGATGTGTGCATTCCACTCAAGGACTTATAACTTCCTTCTAATAAGGCACAGTTTGAACACTGTTCCTGTGAAACCAAAAGCATGATATTCGGATCACTTTCGAAACTATGGCAAAAAGTGAAATGGTGTCCAATAAAAAACAGAAAGAAGCAGTCTAAGAAACTACTCTAAAATGTCCATTATTTTCACAGGGTTAAAGCTTACTCTATATTTCCCTGTTTGAATGTAGGTCATTGAGGATTCTGCAAAGGGATAGTATGTAGCAACCGGAGCCATGTATCTAGAAAGAAAATGTCCTCCATCGAAAATTGGTGAGAAGATTTCTGGGCAACTCTTTTGTGATGATTGTATTCATCTCATAGCGTTAAATGATTCTTTGGAATGAGCAGTTTGAAGTCACTGGTTCTGTATAATCTGAAAAAAGATATTTTGAAACGCTCTTTAGAATATTCTGAAAAAGGAATAACCACAGAGAGAAATCAGAAGGAAGCATTCTGTGAAACTGCTCTGTGTCAGGTGTATCACGCTCACAGAATTAAGCTGCCCTGTTCATTGAGCTGCATCATAACACTGTTTTTGTTTATTCAGCGAAGGGATATTCTGGAGGTCTTTGAGGCTTGTGGTGAGAAAGGAAACTTCTTCAGATAGAAACCGGAGAAAAGCTTTCTGAAGAGCTGCTTTGTGACGTCTGCACTCCACTCTCAGAAATATACCTTTATTCTTCTAGAGAATTCCGGAATCCCTTTTGGAGAAAAAACTACCAAGACATATTCCGGAGTATAGCGATGACTATGATGAAGGAAATATCATCAGACAAAAACTGGAAAGGAGATTTCTGTGAAACTGCTTTGTGTTAGATATATGTATTCGTCTCGTATATTTAAAACTTTAATTATATTACACTGTTTGGAAACTCCGACATGCACAGTTCCATGAAGGGACATTCGGGAGCACATTCAGCCCTATGGTGAAAGAGGAGGTATCTTCAGATAAAAACTGGATAGAAGCTTTCTGAGAAACTACGTTGTGATGTATGCATTCCACTCAGGGTGTTATACCTCTTTTCTCACAAGGCAGTCTTTGAACACTGTTCCTGTGAAAACGAAAAAGTGATATTTCGGAAAGCATTGAGGATTATGGCGAATAGTGAAATATACTGAAAGAAAATCGAGGAAGAAGCATATCAAGAATCTGCTCTCTGATATGTGCATTCAATTCACAGAGATAATGCTTATTCTTTGTTGCCCAGTTTCGAAACTCTGTCTTTGAAAAATCTGTGAAGGGATATTTAGTGATGTCCAGAGGCTTGTGGTGAGCGAGGAAATGTCTTCCGATGAAACATGCAGAGAAACGTTCTGAGCAACTGCTTTGTGATGTGGGTATTCGTCTAATAGATTTAAACCATTCTTTCAATTGAGCAGCTTGAAATCACTGTTTTTGTGGAATCTGAGGAAGGACATTTGGGAACGAACTTTAGATTATGGAGAAAGAAATATCAGGAAACATCCACTAGGAAGCTTTCTGTGAAACTGCTCTGCATCGTCCTAATTCCTATCGCTCAGTTAAGCCTCTCTTTCATTGGGCAGTTTTCGAAACCTGTGTATGTTTAGCGTGTGATGTGATATTCGGGAGCACTTTGAGGTTTATGGTGAAAAAGGAAATATGTTCAGACCGAAACTGGAGAGAAGCTTTCGAGGAAATGCTTTGTGATGTGTGCATTCCAGTCACAGTGTTATACCTCTCTTATACAGCATCGGGAAAACCCTTTTGGAGAAACAGGGAGCAAGCAAAAATCAGGAGCATGTTGATGCCGATGGTGAAAAGGGAAATGGCCTCACACACAAACTGGAAGTATGCTTTCTAGGAAACTGCACTGTGATATGTGTATTCATCTCACATGGATAAAACTTCCTTTACATTATGCAGCTTGGAAACTCTCATGGATGGATCCATGAAGGGACCTTCAGGAGCAAATTCATGACAATGATGAAAAGGGAAATATCTTCAGATAAAAACTGGAAAGAAACTTTCTGTGAATCTGCTTTTTGCCACGTTTATTTTTCTCAAATAGATGAAGCTTTCTTTCTATTACACAGCTTGGAAACTCACTGGTGGATGAATCTGCGAAAAGATATTTGGCCTCTCTTTTCATTGATCAGGTTTCTAACCCTGTGCATGTTTCCCGTGTGATGAGAGATTCGGGAGCACTTTGAGGCTAACAGTGAAAAAGGAAATATGTTCAGACCAAAACGGGAGAGAAGCTTTCAGAGGAAATGCTTTGTGACGTGTGCATTCCAGTCACAGTGTTGTACTATCTTCTCATACAGTGCTGGGGAAACCCCTTTAAACAAACAGGTACCAAGTGATGTTGGGGAGCATGTTGATGACGATGGTGAAAAGGGAAATAGCCTCAGGCAAAAACTGGAAAGAAGCTTTCTAGGAAACTACTCTGTGATGTGTGTAATCATTTCACATAGATAAAGCTTTCTTTACATTATGCAGCTTGGAAACTGTCATGGACGGATCCACAAAGGGATCTTTGGAAGCACATTCTGGACTATGGTGAAAAAGAACATATCTTCCAATAAAAACTGGAAAGAAGGTTTCATTGAATCTGCTTTTTGTTATGTTCCTTCATCTCACATATATGAAGATTTCTTTACATTATGCAGCTTGGAAAATCCCTCGTGGATTGATCCGCGAAGGGATATTTGGGATCACATTCGGGCCTATGTTGAAATAAGAAATATAGTCAGATAAAAACTGGTGAGAAGCTTTCTGAGAAACTGCTTGGTGATGTGTGCATTCCACTCAGGGAGTTGTAACTTTCTCCTCATAAGGCTCAGTTTGAACACTGTCCTGTAATACCAAAAGAGTGATATTCGGAGCACATTGACGACTATGGTAAAAAGTGAAATGTCATCCAATAAAAAACAGAAAGAAGCACTCGAAGAAACTGCTCTCTGACGTGTGCAGTGTTTTCACAGGGTTAAAGCTTACTCTACATTTCCCAGTTTGAAAGTCTGTCTTTGACGGTTCTGTGAAGGGATAGTAAGTGGCAAACGGAGGCTTGTGTGAGGCAAAGAAATGTTTTCCATCGAAAATTGGAGAGAAGCTTTCTGTGCAACTCTTTTGTGATGTTTGTATTCATCTCATAGAGTTAAATCATTGTTTGAATTGAGCAGTTTCTAAACACTGTTTCTGTGGAATCTGACAAAAGGCATTTGGAAACACTTTTTAGAATATCCTGAGAAAGTAATAACCTCAGAGAGAAACCACAAGGAAGCTTTCTGTGAAATTACCCTTTGTCAAGTGAATTCCGCTGACAGAGTTAAGCTTCCCTTTTCATTGAGTTGTATCATAACACTGTTTTTCTTTAGTCTGCGAAGCGATATTCTGGAGACCTTTGAGGCACATGGTGAGAAAGGAAATGACTTCAGAAAGAAACTGGAGAGAAGCTTTCTGAGGAGCTGCTTTGTGACGTGTGCATTCCACTCAAAGAAATATACCTTTTTCTCCTAGATGACTCCGGAATCCCTTTTGGAGAAAAAGCTACAAAACAGACATTCTGGAGTATAGGGAAGACCATGGTGAAAAAGGAAATATCGTCAGACTAAAACTGGAAAGATTTCTGTGAAACTGCCTTTTGTTAGATATATTTATTCATCTCACATACATAAAACTTTAATTATATTACCCAGTTTGGAAACTCCGTTATTCACAGATCCACGAAGGGACCTTTGGGAGCACATTATGGCCTACAGTGAAAGAGGAGATATCTTCAGATAAAAACTGGATAGAAGCTCTCTGATAAACTAGTATGTGATATACACATTCCACTCAGGGAGTTATACCTCTTTTCTCAAAAGGCAGTGTTTGCTAACTGTTCCTGTGAAACCGAAAAATTTATATTTCGGAACGCATTGAGGACTATGGCGAATGGTGAAATATACTGACAAGAAATCGAGGAAGAAAGAATCTGCTCTCTGATATGTGCATTCACTACACAGATTTAATGCTTAATCTATGTTACGCAGTTTCGAAACTCTGTCTTTGAAGAATCTGTGAAGGGATATTTAGTGACATCCGGAGGCCTGTGGTGAGCGAGGAAACGTCTTCCGATGAAACCTGCAGAGAAATGTTCTGAGCAACTGCTTTGTGATGTGTGTATTCGTCTCCTAGAATTAACCATTCTTTGGATTGAACAGCTTGAAATCACTGATTTTGTGGAATCTGAGGAAGGACATTTGGGAACGATCCATAGAATATTGAGAAAGAAATATCCTCAGATAAAATCCAGAAGGAACCTTTCTGTGAAACTGCTATGTGTCGTCTTAATTCCTCTCGCTAGATTTAGCATCCCTTTTAATTGAGCAGTTTTCTAGCAATGAGTATGTTTAGCATGAGATGGGAAATTCGGGAGCACTTTGAGGCTTACTGTGAAAAAGGAAATATGATCAGACCGAAACTGGAGAGAAGCTTTCCGAGGAACTGCTTTGTGACATGTGCATTCCAGTCACTGTGTTATACCTCTCTTCTCATACAGCATCGTGGAAACCCTTTTGGAGAAACAGGTACCAAGTAAGATTCGGGATCATGTTGTTGATGATGGTGAAAAGGGAAATAGCCTCAGTCAAAAACTGGAAAGAAGCTTTCTAGGAAACTACATTGTGATATGTGTAATCATCTCAAATAGATAAAGCTTTCTTTACATTGCGCAGCTTGGAAAATATCATGGGCGGATCCACAAAGGGACCCTCGGGAGCACATTCTGGTCTATGGTGAAAAAAGAAATATCTTCCGATAAAAACTGGAAAGAAGCTTTCTGTGAATCTGCTTTTTGTCATGTTCATTCATCTCACATAGATGAAGCATTGTTTACATTACACAGCTTGAAGACTCCCTCATGGATGGATCCACGAAGGGATATTTGGGATCATATTCAGGCCTATGGTGAAGTAGCAAATATAGTCAGATAAAAACTGGAGAGAAGCTTTAGGAGAAACAGCTTGGGGATGTGTGAATTCCACTCAGGGAGTTAAAACTTTCTTCACATAATGCCCAGTTTGATCACTGTTCCTGTAAAACCAAAAGAGTGATATTCGTAGCACTTTGAAGACTATGGCAAAAAGTGAAATGTCGTCCAATAAAAAACAGAAAGAAGCACTCGAAGAAACTGCTTTCAAATATCCATTCTTATCACAGGGTTAAAGCTTACTCTACATATCCCAGTTTGAAAGTCGTTCTTTGAGGTTTCTGCGACAGGATAGTTAGTGGCTACCAGAGGCCTGAGTGAGACAAGGAAATGTCTTTCATCGACAATTGGAGAGAAGCTTTCTGCCCAAATATTTTGTGATGTTTGTATTCATCTAATAGTGTTAAATGATTCTTTCGAGTTAGCAGTTTGAAATCACTGTTTCTGTGGAATCTGAAAAAAGACATTTGGAAACGCTCTTCATAATATACTGAAAAAAAAATAACCTCAGAAAGAAACAAGAAGGAAGCTCCCTATGAAACTACTCTGTGTCACGTGAATTCCACTCACACAGTTAAGCCTCTCTTTTCAGTGAGCTGTATTGTAACACTGTTTTTGTTTAGTCTGCGAAGGGATATTCTGGAGGGTTTTGAGGCTTACGGTGAGAAAGTAAAGGTCCTCAGACAGAAACTGAAGACAAGCTTTCTGAGGAGCTGCTTGGTGAGGTGTGCATTCCACTCACAGAAATATACCTTTCTTCTCCTAGAGGATTCTGGAATCCCTTTTGGAGAAAAACCTACCAAGAGATATTCGGGCATATCGCGACATCTCTTGTGAAAAAGGAAATATCCTCAGACAAATACTGGAAAGATTTCTGTGAAACTGCCTTCTGTTAGATATATTTATTCGTCTCACATAGTTAAAACTTTAGTTATATTACGCAGTTTGGAAACTCCGTCAGGCACAGATCCGCCAAGGGACTTTCGGGAGCACATTCAGGCCTACGGTGAAAGAGGAGATATCTTCAGATTAAAACTGGATAAAAGCTTTCTGAGGAACTACTTTGTGTTGTATGCATTCCAGTCAGGGAGTTATACCTCTTTTCTCCCCAGGCTGTGTTTCAACACTGTTCCTGTGAAACCGAAAAAGTGATATTTCGGAACACATTGAGGACTATGGCGATTAGTAAAATATACTGAAATAACATCGAGGAAGAAGCGTTCCAAGAATTTGCTCTCTGATATGTGCATTAACTTCACAGAGTTAATTCTTACTCTATGTTGCTCAGTTTTGAAACTGTGTCTTTGAAGAATCAGTGTAGCGATATTTAATTACTCATGGAGGCCTGTGGTGAGTGAGGAAATGTCTTCCGATGAAGCCTGCAGAGAAACGTTCTGAGCAACTGCGCTGTGATATGTATATTAGTCTCATAGAGTTAAACCATTCTTTGGATTTCGCAGCTTGAAATCACTGTTTTTGTGGAATCTGAGAAATGACATTTAGGAACGATCCTTAAAATATCGAGAAATATATGTCCTCTGGAAAAATCCAGTAGGAAGCTTTCTGTGAAACTGCTCTGCATCTTCCTAATTCCTATCGCTCAGTTAAGCCTCTCTTTTCATTGAGCAGTTTTCTAACCCTGTGTATGTTTAGCGTGTGATGGGATATTCGGGAGCACTTTGAGGCTTATGGTGAAAAAGGAAATATGTTCAGTCCGAAACTGGAGAGAAGCTTTCGAAGGAACTGCTTTGTGACGTGTCCATTCCAGTCACAGTGCTATACCCCTCTTATACAGCATCGGGGAAACCCTTTTGGAGAAACAGCTATCAAGTGATAATCGGGAGCATGTTGATGCCGATGGTGAAAAGGGAAATAGCATCACACAAAAACTGGAAGAATGCTTCCTAGGAAACTGCTCTGTGATATGTGTACTCATCTCACATAAATAAAGCTTTCTTTATATTACGCATCTTGGAAACTCTCATGGACGGATCCATGAAGGGGCGTTCGGGAGCACGTTCATGGCAATGGTGAAAAGGGAAATATCTTCAGATAAAAACTGGAAAGAAGCTTTCTGTGAATCTGCTTTTTGCCATGTTTATTTTTCTCACATAGATGAAGCTTTCTTTACATTACACAGCTTGGAAACTCCCTTGTGGATGAATCAGCGAAAAGATATTTGGGGTCACATTCGGGTCTATGGTGAAAAAGGAAATATAGTCACATAAAAACAGGAGAGGAGCTTTTTGTAAAACTACTTGGTGATGTGAGCATTCCAATCAGGGAGTTTTAACTTTCTTCTCATAAGGCACATTTTGAACATTGTTCCTGTAAAACCAAAAGAGTGATATTCAGAGAACACTGAAGACTATGGCAAAAAGTGAAATGTCATTTAATAGAAAACAGAAAGTAACACTCGAAGAAACTGCTCTCTGTCATATCCATTCTTTTCACAGGTTTAAAGCTTATTGTACATTTCCCAGTTTGAAAGTCGTCCTTTGAGTGTTCTGTGATAGGATAGCAAGTGGTAACTGGAGGCATGTGTCGAGCAAGGAATGTCTTCCATCGAAAATTGGAGAGAAGCTATGTGCGCAACTTTTTTTGATGTTTGTATTCATCTCATAGCGTTAAATCGCTCTTTGGAATGAGCAGCTTGAAGTAACTGTTTCTGTATAATTTGAAAAGGACATTTGGAAATGCTTTTTAGAATATCCTGAAAAAGAAATAACCACAGAGAGAAACCAGAAGGAAGCTGTCTGTGAAACTGCACTGTGTCACGTTAATTCCGCTCACATATTTAAGCTTCTCTTTTCATTGAGCTGTATCATAGCACTGTTGTGGTTTAGTCTGCTAAGGGATATTCTGAAGGGCTTTAAGGATTACAGTGAGAAAAGAAACGTCTTCAGATAGAAAGGGAGAGAAGCTTTCTGAAGAGCTGCTTTGTGACGTGTGCATTCTACTCACAGAAATATACCTTTCTTCTCCTACAGGATTCCGGAATCCCTTTTGGATTAAAAGGTACCAAGAGATATTCAGTAGTATAGACACGACTATGGTGAAAAAGGAAATATCTTCAGAGAAAAACTGGAAAGAATATGTCTGGGAAACTGCCTTGTGTTACATATATTTATTTGTCTCGTGTACTTTAAACTTTAATTATCGTATGCCGTTTGGAACCTCTGTCAAGCACAAATCCGTGAAAGGGCGTTCGGGAGCACATTCAGGCCTATGGTGAAAGAGGAGATATCTTCAGATAAAAACTAGATAGAATCTTTCTGAGAAATTACTTTGTGATGTATGCATTCCACTCAGGGAGTTATACCTCATTTCTCACAAGGCAGTGTTTGAACACTGTTCCTGAGAAACTGAAGAAGTGATATTTCGGAACGCATTGAGGACTATGACGATTACTGAAATATACCGAAATGAAATCGAAGAATAAGCCTTCCAAGTATATGCTCTCTGATACGTGCATTCACTTCATAGGTTTAATGTTTACTCTGTGTTGCCCAGTTTCGAAACTCTGTCTTTGAATAATCTGTGAAGGGATATTTACTGAAGCTCGGAGGCTTGTTGTGAGCAAGGAAACGTCTTCCAATGAAAGCAGCAGAGAAACGTTCTGAGCAACTGCTTTGCAATGTGTGTATTCCTCTCATAGAGTTAAACCATTCTTTGGATTTCACACCTTGAAATCACTGTTTTTGTGGATTCTGAGGAAAGACATTTGGGTATGATTCTTAGAATATGGAGAAAGAAATATCCTCAGGTAAAATGCAGAAGGAAGCTTTCCGCGAAACTGCTCTGTGTCGTATTAATTCCTCTCTCTCAGATAAGCTTCTCTTTTCATTGAGCAGTTTTCAAACCCTGTGTATTTTGAGCATGTGATGGGATATTCCGGAGCACTTTGAGGCTAACTGTGAAAAAGAAAATATGTTCAGACGGAAATTGGAGAGAAGCTTTCCGAGGAACTCCTTTGTGATGTGTGCATTCCAGTCACCGTGTTATACCTCTCTTCTCATACAATGTTGGAGAAACCCTTTTGGAGAAACAGGTACCAAGAGATATTCCAGAGCATGTTGATGCTGATGGTGAAAAGGGAAATAGCCTCATACAAAAACTGGAAATACGATTGCTAGAAAACTACTCTGTGATGTCTGTAACTATCTCACATACATAAAGATCTCTTTACATTACGCAGCTCGGAAACTGTCATGGATGGGTCAATGAATGGACCTTCCAGAGCACATTCTGGACTATGATGAAAAAGGAAATATCTTCAGATAAAAACTGGAAAGAAGCTTTCTGTGAATCTGCTTTTTGCTATGTTTATTCATCTCACATAGATGAAGCTTTCTTTACATTACGCAGCTTGTAAACTCCCTCGTGGATGGATCTGCGAAGGAATATTTGGAATCACCTTCGGGGCTATGGTGAAATAGGAAATATAGTCAGATAAAAACTGGAGAGCAGCATTCTGAGAAACTGCTTGGTGATGTGTGCATTCCACTCAGGGAGTATTAAATTTCTTCTGATAAGGCATAGTATAGACACTGTTCCTGTAATCCAAAAGAGTGATATTCAGAGCACTTTGAAGACTATGGCAAAAAGTGAACTGCCGTGCAATAAAAAACAGAAAGATGCACTCGAAGAAACTGCTCTTCGACATGTCCATTCTTTTCACAAGGTTAAAGTTTACTCTACATTTCCCAGTTTGAAAGTCGATCTTTGAGGCTTCTGCGAAGATATTGTAAGTGGGGACCGGAGGCCTGTGTGAGGCACGGAAATGTCTTCCATCGAAAATCGGAGAGAAGCTATCTGCACAAATCTTTTGTGATGTTTTCATCTCATAAAGTTAAATCATTATTTGGATTGAGCAGTTTGAAATCACTGTTTCTGTGGAATCTGAGAAATGACAGTTGGAAATGCTATTTAGAATATCCTGAAAAAGAAATAACCTCAGAGAGAAACCAGAAGGAAGCTTTCTGTGAAACTGCTCTGTGTCACGTGAATTCCACTCACACAGTTAAACTCTTTTCATTGAGCTGTATAATAATGCCGTTTTTGTTTATTCTGTGAAGGGACATTCTGGAGGGCTTTCATGCTTACGGTGAGAAAGAAAACGTCTTCAGATAGAAACTGGAGGGAAGCTTTCTGAGAAGCTGCTTTATGACGTGTGTATTCCACTCACAGAAATATACCTTTCTTCTCCTAGAGTATTCCGGAATCCCTTTTGGAGATAAAGCTACCAAGAGATATTCTGGTGTATAGCGACGACTATGGTGAAAAAGGAAATATCCTCAGGCAAATACTGGAAAGAAGATTTCTGCAAAACTGCATTGGGTTAGATATATTTATTCATCTCGCATAGTTAAAACTTTAAGTATGTTATGCAGTTTGGAAACTCCATCATGCACAGATCCGCGAAGGGACATTCGGGTGCACATTTAGGTCTATGGTGAAAGAGGAGATATCTTCAGATAAAACTCGATAGAAAACTTTCTGAGAAGCAACTTTGTGGTGTATGCATTCCACTCAGTTAGTTTTACCTCTTTCTCACAAGGCAGAGTTTGAACACTGTTCCTGTGAAACCAAAAACGTGATATGTCAGAACGCATTGACGACTATATCGAATAGTGAAATATACTGAAATAAAACGAGGAAGAAGTGTTCCAAGAATCTGCTGTCTGATATGTGCATTCATTTAACAGAGTTAATGTTTACTCTATGTTGCCCAGTTTCGAAACTCTGTCTTTGAGGAATCTGTGAAGGGATATTTAGTGAAGCCCGGACACTTGTGGTGAGCGAGGAAATGTCTTCAGATGAAACCTGCCGAGAAATCTGAGCAATTGCTTCACGATGTTTGTATTCGTCTCCTAGAGTAAAACAATTCTTTGGATTGAGTAGCTTAAAATCACTGTTTTTTTGGAATCGGAGAAAGGATATTTGGGATCGATCCTTAGAATATGCAGAAAGAAATATCCTCAGGTAAAATCCAGAAGGCAGCTTTCTGTGAAACTGCTGTGTATCGTCTTATTTCTCTCACAGATAAGCCTCTCTTTTCATTGAGCAGTTTTCTAGCCCTGTGTATGTTTAGGGTGTGATGGGATATTCAGGAGCACTTTGAGGCTTATGGTGAAAAAGGAAATATATTCAGACTGAAAGTGGAGAGAAGCTTTCCGAGGAACTGGTTTGTGACATGTGCATTCCACTCACATTGTTATACCTCTCTTCTCATACAGCGGCAGGGAGACCCTTTTGGAGAAACAGGTACCAAGGGATATTTGGGAGCATGTTGATGCCGATGGTGAAAAGGGAAATAGCCTCAGACAAAAACTGGAAACAACTTTCTAGGAAACTACTCTGTGATACGTGTAATTATCTCATATAGATAAAGCTTCCTTTACATTACGCAGCTTGGAAACTGTCATGGATTGATCCATGTGCTCCATCAGCACATCTGGACTGTGGTGAAAAAGGAAATATCTTCATATAAAAACTGGAAAGAGCTTTCTGTGAATCTGATTTTTGCTATGTTTATTCATCTCAACCAGAGGAAGTTTTCTTTACATAAAGCAGCTTGGAAGCTCCCTCGTGGATTGATCTGCAAAGGGATATTTGGGATCCCATTTGGGCCTATGGTGAAATAGGATGTATAGTCAACTAAAAGCTGGAGAGAAGTTTTTGAGAAACTACTTGGTGATATGTGCATTCCACTCAGGGAGTTATAACTTTCTTCTCATAAGTCACATTTGAACACTGTTCCTTTAAAACTAAAAGAGTGATATTCGGAAGACATTGAAGACTATGGCAAAAACTGAAATGTCCAATAAAAAACAGAAAGGAGCACTTCAAGAAACTGCTCTCTGACACGTCCATTCTTTTTACAGAGTTAAAGCTTACTCTACATTTCCTAGTTTAAAGTCGGTCTTTGAGGCTTCTGCGAAGAGATAGAAAGTGACAACCAGAGGCCTGTGTCCAACAAAGAAATGTCTTCCATTGAAAAGTGGAGAGAAGCTTTCTGTGGAACTCTTTCGTGATGTTTGCATTCATACCATAGAGTTAAATCATTCTTTGGATTGAGCAGTTTGAAATCACTGTTTCTGAGGAATCTGAGAAAGGACATTTGGAAACATGCTTTAGAATACCCTGAAAAAGAAATAACCTCAGAGAGAAAACAAAAGGAAGCTTTCTGTGAAACTGCTCCGTGTCTCGTGAATTCTGCACACACAGTTATGCTTCTCTTTCCATTGAGCTGTATCATAACACTGTTTTTGTTTAGTCTCTGAAAGGATACTCTGGAGGGCTTTGAGGCTTATGGTGAGAAAGGGAACTTCTTCAGATAGAAACTGCACAGAAAATTTCTGAGGAGCTGCTTTGTGAGTTGTGAATTCCACTCACAAAAATATAAATTTCTTCCCCTAGAGGATTCCAGAATCCCTTTTGGAGAAAAAGCTACTAAGAGACATTCAGGAGTATAGGGACGGGTATGGTGAAAAAGGAAGTATCCTCCGACAAAAACTGGAAAGAAGATTTCTGTGAAACTGCTTTGTGTTAGATATATTATTCATCTCGCACAATTGAAACTTTTCTAATATTACGATGTTTGGAAACTTCATCATGCACAGATCTGGGAAGGGACATTCGGGAGCACATTCAGCCCTAGGTTGAAAGAGGAGATATCTTTAGATAAAAATTGGATAGAAGTTTTCGGAGAAACTACTTTGTGATATATGAATTCCATCAGGGAGATATAACACTTTTCTCACAAGGCGGTGTTTGAACATTGTTCCTGTGAAAACAAAAAAGTGATATTTCGAAATACATTGAGGACTATGGCAAAGAGTGAAATAAACTTAAATAAAATCGAGGAAGAAGGATTCCAAGAATCTGCTCTCTGATATGTGCATAAATTTCACAGAGTTAATGCTTACTCTGTGTTGCCCAGTTTCGAAATTCTGTCTTTGAAGAATCTGTGAAGGGATATTTAGTGATGCCCAGAGGCTTCTGGTGAGCGAGGAAATGTCTTCGGGTGAAACCTGCAGAGAAACGTTCCGAGCAATTGCTTTGCTATATGTGTATTCGTCTCCAAGAGATAAACCATTCTTTGAATTGAGCAGCTTGAAATCACTGTTTTTGTTGAATCTGAGGAAGGATATTTGGGAACGATCCTTAGCATATGGAGAAAGAAATATCCGGAGGTAAAATCCAGAAGGAACCTTTCTGTGAAACTGCTCTGTGTTTTCTCAATTTGTCTCACTTAGATAAGCCTCTCTTTTCATTGAGCAATTTTCTACCACTGTGTATGTTTTGCGTGTGAAGAAATATTCGGGAGCACTTTGAGACTAACAGTGACAAAGGAAATATGTTCAGACCAAAACTGGAGAGAAGCTTTCAGAAGAAAAGCTTTCTGACGTGTGCATTCCAGTCACAGTGTTGTACTATCTTCTCATACAGTGTCGGGGAAACCCTTTTAAAGAAACAGGTACCAAGTTATATTAGGGAACATGTTGATGATGATGGTGAAAAGGGAAATAGCCTCAGACAAAAACTGGAAAGAAGCTTTCTAGGAAACTACTCTGTGATGTGTGTAATCACCTCACATAGATGAAGTTTTCTTTACATTACGCAGCTTGGAAACTGTCATGGACAGATACAGGAAGGTACCTTCGGGAGCATATTCTGGACTATGGTGAAAAAGGAAATATTTTCTGACAACAGCTGGAAGGAAGCTTTCTGTGAATCTACTTTTTGCTATGTTTATTCATCTCACATAGATGAAGCTTTCTTTACATTACGCAGCTTGGAAACTCCCTCGTGGATGGATCCTCAAAGGGATATTTGGGATCACATTTAGGCCTATGGTGAAATAGGAAATACAGTCAGATAAAAACTGGTGAGAATGTTTCTGAGAAACTGCTTGGTGATGTGTGCATTCCACTCAGGGAGATGCAACTTTCTTCTCATAAGGCACAGTTTGAGCACTGTTCCTGTAAAACCAAAAGAGTGATATGCAGAGCACATTGATGACTATGGCAAAAAGTGAAATGTCATCAAATAAAAAAAGAAGGAAGCACTCGAAGAAACTGCTCTCTGATGTGTGCATTCTTTTCACAGGGTTAAAGCTTACTCTACATTTCCCAGTTTGAAAGTCGGTCTTTGAGTGTTCTGTGAAGGGATAGTAAGTGGCAACCGGAGGCCTGTGTGAGTCACAGAAATGATTTCCATCAAAAATCGGAGAAAAGCTTTCTGCGCAACTCTTTTGTGATGTTTGTATTCATCTCATAGAGTTAAATCATTGTTTGGATTGAGCAGTTTGTAATCACTGTTTCTGTGGAATCTGAGAAAAGGCATTTGGAAACACTTTTTAAAGTATCCTGAAAAAGAAATAACCTCAGAGAGAAACCAGAAGGAAGCTGTCTGTGAAACTGCTCTGTGTCACATGAATTCCGCTGACAGAGTTAAGCTTCTCTTTTCATTGAGTTGTATCATAACACTGTTTTTGTTTAGTCTGCAAAGTGATATTCTGGAGACCTTTGAGGCTTACGGTGAGAAAGGAAACGTCTTCAGAGAGTAACTGGAGAGAAGCTTTCTGAGGAGCTGCTTTGTGACGTATGCATTCCACTCACAGAAATGTACCTTTTTCTCCTAGAGGATTCCGAAATCCCTATTGGAGAGAAAGCTACAAAACATAAATTCGGGAGTATAGGGAAGACTATGGTGAAAAAGGAAATATCCTCAGACAAAACTGGAAAGAAAATTTCTGTGACACTGCCTTTTGTTAGATATATTTATTCGTGTCACATACTTAAAACTTTAATTATATTACGCAGCTTGGAAACTCCGTTATGCACAGATCTGTGAAGGTATGTTTAGGAGCACATTAAGGCCTACATTGAAAGAGGAGATATCTTCAGATAAAAACTGGATAGAAGCTTTCTTAGAAACTAGTATGTGATGTACGCATTCCACTCAGGGAGTTATACCTCTTTTCTCACAAGGCAGTGTTTGCTCACTGTTCCTGTGAAACTGTAAAAATTATATTTCAGATCGCATTGAGGACTATGGCGAATAGTGAAATACACTGAAATAAAATCGAGGAAGAAGGAATCTGCTCTCTTATATGTGCATTCACTACACAGATTTAATGCTTACTCTATGTTGCCCAGTTACGAAACTCTGTCTTTGAAGAATCTGTGAAGGGATACTTAGTGATGTCCAGAGACCTGCGGTGAGCAAGGAAACGCCTACCAAAGAAACCTGCAAAGAAACGTTCTGAGCAACTGCTTTGTGATGTGTGTATTCGTCTCCTACAATTAACCATTCTTTGGATTGAACAGCTTGAAATCACTGTTTTTGTGGAATCTGAGGAAGGACATTTGGGCACGATCATTAGAATATTGAGAAAGAAATATCCTCTGATAAAATCCAGAAGGAACCTTTCTGTGAAACTGCTATGTGTTGTCTTAATTCCTCTCAATCAGTTAAGCCACCCATTTAATTGAGCTCTTTTATAGCAATGTGTATCTTTAGGATGAGATGGGATATTTGGGAGCACTTTGTGGCTTACTGTGAAAAAGGAAATATGATCAGACCGAAACTGGAGAAAAGCTTTCCGAGGAACTGCTTTGTGAGGTGTGCATTCCATTCAGAGTGTTATACCTCCCTTCTCATACAGCATGGGGGAAATCCTTTTGGAGACAAAGGTATCAAGTAATATTAGGGAGCATGTTGTTGCCGATGGTGAAAAGGGAAGTAGCCTCAGACAAAAACTGTAAAGAAGCTTTCTAGGAAACTACTCTGTGATATGTGTAATCATCTCACATTGATAAAGCTTTCTTTACATTACACAGCATGGAAACTCTCATGGACGGTTCCACGAAGGGACTTTCTGGAGCACTTTCTGGACTATGGTGAAAAAGGAATATCTTCCAATAAAAACTGGAAAAAACTTTCTGTGAATCTGCTTTTTGCCATGTTTATTCATCTCACATAGATGAAGCATTGTTTATATTACACAGCTTGAAAACTCCCTCATGGATGGATCCGTGAAGGGATATTTGGGATCACATTCAGGCCTATGGTGAAAGAGCAAATATAGTCAGATAAAACCTGGAGAGACGCTTTCGGAGAAACAGCTTGGGGATGTGTTCATTCCACTCAGGGAGTTAAAACTTTCTTCACGTAAGGCACAGTTTGAACACTGTTTCTGTAAAAGCAAAAGAGTGATATTCGGAGAACTTTGAAGACTATGGCAAAAAGTGAACTGGCGTCCAATAAAAAACAGAAAGAAGCACTCGAATAAACTGCTCTCAAATGTCCATTATTTTCACAAGGTTAAAGCTCACTCTACATATCCCAGTTTGAAAGGCGGTCTTTTAGGGTTCTGCAAAGGGATAGTATTTGGCTATCGGAGGCCTGTGTCAAGCAAGGAAATGTCCTCCATTGAAAATTGGAGAGACGTTTTTTCTTCGCAACCCTTTTGTGATGTTTGTATTCATCTCATAGCGTTAAATGATTCTTTGGAATGAGCAGTTTGATATCACTCTTTCTGCATAATCTGAGAAAAGACATTTGGAAACGCTCTTTAGAATATCCTGAAAAAGAAATAACCAGAGAGAAACCAGAAGGAAGTTTTCTGGGAAACTGCCCTGTGTCACTTTAATTCTGTTCACACAGTTAAGCTTCTCTTTTCATTGAGCTGTATCATAACACTGTTTTTGTTTAGTATGCGAAAGGATATTCGGGAGGGCATTGAGTCTTCTGGTGAGAAAGGAAACGTCTTCAGATAGAAACTGGAGAGAAGATTCCAGACGAGCTGCTTTGTGACGTGTGCATTCCACTCACAGAAATATACTTTTCTTCTCCTAGAGGATTCCGCAATCCCTTTTGGAGAAAAAGCTACCAAGAGATATTCAGGAGTATTGGGAGGACTGTGATGAAAAAAGAAGTCTCCCCAGACAAAAACTGGAAAGAAGATTTCCGTGAAACTGCTTTTTGTTAGGTGTATTTATTCATTTCACCTAGATAAAACTTTAATTATATTCCTAGTTTGGAAACTCCGTCATGCACAGATACGGGAAGGGACGTTCGGGAGCACATTCAAGCATATGATGGAAGAGGAGATATCTTCAGAAAAAACTGGATAGAAGCTTTCTGAGAAACATCTTTTTGATGTACGGATTACATTCAGGGAGTTACAGCTCTTTTCTCACAAGGCAGTGTTTGAACACTGTTCCTGTGAAACCGAAAAAGTGATATTTCAGAATGCCTTGAGGACTATGGCTAATAGTTAAATATACTGAAATAAAATCGAGGAAGAAGCGTTCCAAGAATCTGCTCTGTGATATGTGCATTCACTTCACAGGGATAATGCTTACTCTATGTGCCCCAGTTTCAAAATTCTGTCTTTGAAGAATTTGTGAAGGGATATGTAGTGACGCCCAGAGGCTTGTGGTGAGTGAGGAAACGTATTCCGATGAAACCTGCACAGAAACATTCTGAGCAACTGCTTTGTAATGTGTGTATTCGTCTCACAGAGTTAAACCATTCTTTGGATTGAGCAGCTTGAAATCACTGTTTTCGTGGAATCTGGTGAAGGACATTTAGGATCGATCCTTAGAATATAGAGAAAGAAAAATCCTCAGATAAAATCCGGAAGAAAGCTTTCTGTGAAGCTGCTCTGTATTGTCTTAATTCTTCTCCCTCAGATAAGCCTCCCTTTACATTTAGCAGTTTTCTAGCCCTGTGTATGCTTAGTGTGATGGGATATTCAGGAGCACTTTGAGGCTAACCATGAAAACGGAAATATGATCAGACCAAAACTGGAGAGAAGCTTTCCGAGGAACTGCTTTGTGATGTGTGCATTCCAGTCACAGTGTTATACCTCTCTTCTCATACAACGTTGCAGAAACCCCCTTTGGAGAAACAGCTACCAAGTGATATTTGCAAACATCTTGATGCCGATGTTGAAAAGAGAATTAGCCTCAGACAAAAACTGGAAAGAAACTTTCTAGGAAACTACTCTGTGATATGTGGAATCATCTCACACAGATAAAACTTTCTTTATATTACACAGCTTGGAAACTGTCATGGACGGATCCACAGAGGGACATTCGGGAGCACATTCTGCACTATGGTGAAGAAGGAAATGTCTTCAGATAAAACTGGGAAAGAAGATTTCTGTGAATCTGATATTTGCTATGTTTATTCATCTCACATAGATGAAGCTTTCTTTACATTACATAGCTTGGAAACTCCCTCGTGGATGGATCCACGAAGGGATATTTCGGATCACTCTCTGGCCTATGTTTAAATAGGAAATATAGTCATGTAAAACAAAAGACTCATATTCGGAGCACTTTGAAAACTATGGCAAAAATTTAAATATCATCCAATAAAAAACAGAAAGAAGCATTGAAGAAACTACTCTTTGACATGTCCATTCGTTTCACAACGTTAAAACATACTCTACATTTTTCAGTTTGAAGTCGGTCTTTGAGGGTTCTGTGAAGGGATAGCAAGTGGCGACAGGAGGCCTGTGTGAGGCAAGGAAATGTCTTCCATCGAAAATCGGGGAGAAGCTTTCTGTGCAACTCTTTTGTGATGTTCGTATTGATCTCATACAGTTAAATCATTCTTTGGATAGAGTTGTTTGAAATCACTGCTTCTGTGAAATCTGAGAAAGGACATTTGGAAACGGTCTTTAAAGTATCCTGGAAAAGAAATAACCTCAGAGAGAAACCAGAAGGAAGCTTTCTGTGAAACTTCTCTGTGTCACTTGAATTCCCCTCACACAGTTAAGCTTCTCTTTCCATTGAGCTGTATCATAACGCTGTTTCTGTTTAGTCTGCGAAGGGATATTCTAGAGGGCATTGAGGCTTACAGTGAGAAAGGAAATGTCTTCAGATAGAAACTGGAGAAAGCTTTCTAAGGAGCTACTTTGTGACATGTGCATCCCACTCACAAAAATATACCCTTCTTCTCCTAGAGGATTCCGGAATCCCTATTGGAGAAAAAGCTACCAAGAGATATTCGGGAGTATAGTGACGACTATGGTGAAAAAGGAAATATCCTCAGACAAAAACTGCAAAGAAGATTTCTGTGAAACTGCCTTGTGTTAGATACGTTTTTTCATGTCGCATAGTTAAAACTTTAATTATATCATGCAGTTTGAAAACTCCATCATGCACCATTCCGCGAAGGGACATTCGGCAGCACATGCAGGCCTACGGTGAAAGAGGAGATATCTTCAGATAAAAACTGCATAGAATTTTTCTGAGAAACTACTTTGTGATGTATATATTCTATTCAAGTAGTTATATCTCTTTTCTTACAGGCAAGTGTTTGAACACTTTTCCTGTGAATCTGAAAAAGTGATATTTCGGAAAGCATTGAGGACTAGGGCGAATTGTGAAATATACTGAAATAAAATCGAGGAAGAAGCGTTCCTAGAATCAGGTTTCTGATGTGTGCATTCACTTCACAGAGTTAAGGATTACTCTATGTTGACCAGGTTCGAAACTCTGTCTTTCAAGAATCTGTGAAGGGATATTTAGTGACGCCTGGAGGCTTGTGGTGAGGGAGGAAACGTCTTCCGATGAAACATGCAGAGAAACGTTCTGAGCAACTAACTGCTTTGCGATGTGTGTACCCGTCTCATAGAGTTCAACCATTCTTTGGATTGAGCAATGTGAAATCACTGTTTTTGTGGAATCTGAGGGAGGACATTTGGGATCAACACTTATAATATGAGGAAAGAAATATCCTCAGGTAAAATCCAGAAGGAAGATTTCTGTGAACCTGCTCTGTGTTGTCTTAATTCTTCTCACTCAGATAAGCCTCTCTTTTCATTGAGCAGTTTTCTAGCCCTGTGCATGTTTAGCGTGTGATGGGAGATTTGGGAGAACTTTGACACTAATGGTGAAAAAGGATATATGCTCAGACCGAAAATGGAAAGAAGCTTTCCGAGGAACTGGTTTGTGAGGTGTGCATTTCAGTCACAGTGTTATACCTCTCTTCTCATGCAGCATCAGGGAAACCCTTTTGGATAAAAAGATACCAAGTGATATTCGGGAGCATGATGATGCCATTGGTGGAAAGGGAAATAGCCTCAGACAAAACGGTAAATAACTTTTCTAGGAAACTACTCTGTGATATGTGTAATCATCTCATATAGGTAAAGCTTTCTTTACATTACGCAGCCTGGAAACTGTCAGGGACGGATCCATGAAGGGACTTTCAGGAGCACATTCTGGACTATGTTGGAAAAGGAAATATCTTCAGATAAAAACTGGAAAAAAGCTTTCTGTGAATGTACTTTTTGCTATGTTTATTCATCTCACAAACATGAAGCTTTCTTTATATTATGCCCCTTGGAAACTCCCTTGTGGATGGATCCACGAAGGGATATTTGGGATCACATTCCAGCCTATGGTGAAATAAGAAATATAGTCAGATAAAAACTGGAGAGAAGCTTTCTGAGAAACTGCTTGATGATGCATGCATTCCACTCATGGAGTCATAAGTTTCTTCTCTTAAGACACAGTTTGAACACTGTTCCTGTGAAATCAAAATAGTGACATTCGGAGCACATTGAAGACTATGGCAAAAAGTGAAATGGGGTCCAATAAAATACAGAAAGAAGCACTCCAAGAAACTCCTCTGACATGTCCATTCTTTTCACAGGGTTAAAGCATACTCTACATTTCCAAGTTTGAAAGTTCGACCTTGAGGTTTTTGCGAAGGGATTGTAAGTGGCAACTGGAGGCCTGGTTGAGGCAAGGAAATATCTTCCATCGAAAATCAGAGAGAAGCTCTGCGCAACTCTTTTGTGATGTGTGTATTGATCTCATAGAGTTAAATCATTCTTTCGATTGAGCAGTTTGAAATCACTGTTTCTGTGGAAGCTGAGAAAGGACATTTGGAAACGCTCTTTAGAATATGCTGAAATAGCGGAGCAAGATGGCCGAATAGGAACAGCTCCAGTCTCCATCTCCCAGCCCGAGCAACACAGAAGACCGGTGATTTCTGCATTTTCAACTGAGGTACTGGGGTCATCTCACTCGGGACTGCCGGACAATCCGTGCGGGTCAGCTGCTGCAGCCTGACCAGTGAGAGCTGAAGCAGGGCGAGGCATTGCCTCACCTGGGAAGCGCGAGGGGGAAGGGAGTCCCTTTTCCTAGCCAGGGGAACTGAGACACACAACACCTGGAAAATCGTGTAACTCCCACCCCAATACTGTGCTGTAACACCGGCACACCAGAGAATATATCCCACACCTGGCCAGGAGCGTCCTACACCCACGGAGTCTCCCTCCTTGCTAACACAGCAGTCTGCAGCAATCTAACCGCAAGGAAGCAGCGAGGCTGGGGGAGGGGCGCCCACCATCGCTGAGGCTTAAGTAGGTAAACAAAGCCGCTGGGAAGCTCAAACTGGGTGGAGCTCACAGCAGCTCAAAGAAACCTGCCTGTCTCTGTAGAATCCGCCTCTGGGGACAGGGCTCAGCTAAAGGAGCAGAAGCATGTGCAGACGCGAACGACTCTGTCTGACAGCTTTGAAGAGAGCAGTGGATCTCCCAACACGGAGGTTGAGATCTGAGAAGGGGCAGTCTGCCTGCTCAAGTGGGTCACTGACCCCTGAGTAGCCTAACTGGGAGACATCCCCCACTAGGGGCAGTCTGACACCCCACACCTCAGGGGGTGGAATACACCCCGAGAGGAAGCTTCCAAAGCAAGAATCAGACAGGTGCACTCGCTGTTCAGCAATATTCTATCTTCTGCAACCTCTGCTGCTGATACCGAGGCAAACAGGGTCTGGAGTGGACCTCAAGCAATCTCCAACAGACCTATAGCTGAGGGTCCTGACTGTCAGAAGGAAAACTATCAAACAGGAAGGACACCTATACCAAAACCCCATCAGTAGGTCACCATCACCAAAGACCAGAGACAGATAAAACCACAAAGATGGGGAAAAAGCAGGGCAGAAAAGCTGGAAATTCAAAAAATAAGAGCGCATCTCCTCCTGCAAAGGAGCACAGCCCATCGCCAGTAACAGATCAAAGCTGGTCAGAGAATGATTTTGATGAGATGAGAGGAGAAGGCTTCAGTCCATCAAACCTCTCAGAGCTATAGGAGGAATTACGTACCCAGTGCAAAGAAACTAAAATTCTTGAAAAAAGAGTGGAAGAATTGACAGCTAGACTAATTAATGCAGAGAAGGTCATAAACGAAATGACAGAGATGAAAACCATGACACGAGAAATACGTGACAAATGCACAAGCTTCAGTAACCGACTCGATCGACTGGAAGAAAGAGTATCAGCGATGGAGGATCAAATGAATGAAATGAGGTGAGAAGAGAAACCAAAAGAAAAAAGAAGAAAAAGAAATGAACAAAGCCTGCAAGAAGTATGGGATGATGTAAAAAGACCAAATCTACGTCTGATTGGGGTGCCTGAAAGTAAGGGGGAAAATGGAACCAAATTGGAAAACACTCTACAGGATATCATCCAGGAGAACTTCCCCAACCTAGCAGGGCAGGCCAACATTCAAATTCAGGAAATACAGAGAACGCCACAAAGATATTCCTCCAGAAGAGCAACTCCAAGACACATAATTGCCAGATTCACCAAAGTTGAAATGAAGGAAAATATCTTAAGGGCAGCCAGAGAGAAAGGTCGGGTTACCCACAAAGGGAAGCCCATCAGACTGACAGCAGATCTCTCGGCAGAAACTCTACAAGCCAGAAG
>NW_022334374.1:607686-609972 GCF_002776525.5 Piliocolobus tephrosceles | reverse complement strand
AGAAGGCCATTACATAATGGTAAAGGGATCAATCCAACAGGAAGAGCTAACTATCCTAAATATATATGCACCTAATACAGGAGCACCCAGATTCATAAAGCAAGTCCTTAGAGACTTACAAAGAGACTTAGACTCCCATACAATAACAATGGGAGACTTCAACACTCCACTGTCAACATTAGACAGATCAACGAGACAGAAAGTTAACAAGGATATCCAGGAATTGAACTCATCTCTGCACCAAGCGGACCTAATAGACATCTAGAGAACTCTCCACCCCAAGTCAACAGAATATACATTCTTCTCAGCACCACATCACACTTATTCCAAAATTGACCACATAATTGGAAGTAAAGCACTCCTCAGCAAATGTAAAAGAACAGAAATTATAACAAACTGTCTCTCTCACCACAGTGCAATCAAACTAGAACTCAGGACTAAGAAACTGAATCAAAACCGCTCAACTACATGGAAACTGAACAACCTGCTCCTGAATGACTACTGGGTACATAACGAAATGAAAGCAAAAATAAAGATGTTCTTTGAATCCAATGAGAACAAAGATACAACATACCAGAATCTTTGGGACACATTTAAAGCAGTGTGTAGAGGGAAATTTATAGCACTAAGTGCCCACAAGAGAAAGCAGGAAAGATCTAAAATTGACACTCTAACATCACAATTAAACGAACTAGAGAGGCAAGAGCAAACACATTCAAAAGCTAGCAGAAGGCAAGAAATAACTAAGATCAGAGCAGAACTGAAGGAGATAGAGACACAAAAAACCCTCCAAAAAATCAATGAATCCAGGAGTTGGTTTTTTGAAAAGATCAACAAAATTGACAGACCGCTAGCAAGGCTAATAAAGAAGAAAAGAGAGAGGAATCAAATAGACGCAATAAAAAATGATAAAGGGGATATCACCACCGACCCCACAGAAATAGAAACTACCATCAGAGAATACTATAAACACCTCTATGCAAATCAACTAGAAAATCTAGAAGAAATGGATAATTTCCTGGACACGTACACTCTTCCAAGACTAAACCAGGAAGAAGTTGAATCCCTGAATAGACCAATAGCAGGCTATGAAATTGAGGCAACGATTAATAGCCTACCCACCAAAAAAAGCCCAGGACCAGATGGATTCACAGCTGAATTCTACCAGAGGTACAAGGAGGAGCTGGTACCATTCCTTCTGAAACTATTCCAATCAATAGAAAAAGAGGAAATCCTCCCTAACTCATTTTATGAGGCCAACATCATCCTGATACCAAAGCCTGGCAGAGACACAACAAAAAAAGAGAATTTTAGACCAATCTCCCTGATGAACATCGATGCAAAAATCCTCAATAAAATACTGGCAAACCGGATTCAGCAGCACATCAGAAAGCTTATCCACCATGATCAAGTGGGCTTCATCCCTGGGATGCAAGGCTGGTTCAACATTCGCAAATCAATCAACGTAATCCAGCATATCAACAGAACCAAAGACAAGAACCACATGATTATCTCAATAGATGCAGAAAAGGCTTTTGACAAAATTCAACAGCCCTTCATGCTAAAAACGCTCAACAAATTCGGTATTGATGGAACGTACCTCAAAATAATAAGAGCTATTTATGACAAACCCACAGCTAATATCATACTGAATGGGCAAAAACTGGAAAAGTTCCCTTTGAAAACTGGCACAAGACAGGGATGCCCTCTCTCACCACTCCTATTCAACATAGTGTTGGAAGTTCTGGCTAGGGCAATCAGGCAAGAGAAAGAAATCAAGGGTATTCAGTAAGGAAAAGAAGAAGTCAAATTGTCCCTGTTTGCAGATGACATGATTGTGTATTTAGAAAACCCCATCGTCTCAGACCAAAATCTTCTTAAGCTGATAAGCAACTTCAGCAAAGTCTCAGGATACAAAATTAATGTGCAAAAATCACAAGCATTCTTATACACCAGTAACAGACAAGCAGAGAGCCAAATCACGAATGAACTTCCATTCACAATTGCTTCAAAGAGAATAAAATACCTAGGAATCCAACTTACAAGGGATGTCAAGGACCTCTTCAAGGAGAACTACAAACCACTGCTCAGTGAAATCAAAGAGGACACAAACAAATGGAAGAACATACCATGCTCATGGATAGGCAGAATCAATATTGTGAAAATGGCTATACTGCCCAAGGTTATTTATAGATTCAATGCCATCCCCATCAAGCTACCAATGAGTTTCTTCACCGAATTGGAAAAAACTGCTTTAAAGTTCATATGGAACCAAAAAAGAGCCCG
>NW_022334374.1:607561-607676 GCF_002776525.5 Piliocolobus tephrosceles | reverse complement strand
TGCTGGGAAAATTGGCTAGCCATAAGTAGAAAGCTGAAACTGGATCCTTTCCTTACTCCTTATACGAAGATTAATTCAAGATGGATTAGAGACTTAAATGTTAGACCTAATACCA